>NC_039274.1:1000000-1048858 GCF_003368295.1 Carassius auratus | reverse complement strand
AAAAAACGGGTTTGGGATTTTTTACAGAGCCTAAAAAAATATTTTAGACTGGCGTTGGCTTTCTGTGGGGAAGTGTTGGCTGTTGTGTGTGATTTGGGGGTGTGCTTGTGACTCTTGGCGGCCGGTGGGACTCAGGACCGTGCACAACCGTTTTCGAATCCTTCGGGATTCGGATTCTGGATTTTCCTTCACCTAACCAAGCCAGTGCCGGGTTCCTATGGACCTCGAGTTCCCTGTACTCACCTGAATTATGCACAAAGGTGCCTACTTACCTGCTGCAAGTGCCTGCTGATCGACATTATTCGCCTAGTACCTGTAAAAAATTAAAAAAACAACAATACAGTTTATTAGTGTGTGAAAGAACAATTCATGAAGCATCATACAATGCTGAAGGTGGTTATCGGTTGCTATTGGTTGCGAGGTGAGAAGCCCCGCCCTCCTGGCACATAAATGCTGGAGCGAGCTGGGACAGAGTCATTTTGTCATTGAATTCGCCTGATGATGGAACACTGTGGCGAAGGTTCGCAAACGCGTTCGCCGACACTGACACTGAATGACAAAAGTTTGAAGACATTTAAAAAATAATACAGCCGGCCATCATTAGTGGTGGTGATGCGTTCTGAGCCCAAATATATGTTTTATTTAATGTTTTCTTCTCCAGTCCATATCAGACGTTGAGATGTGTACTTTTAGTAGTAATATACCCCTCACTCACATCTAAAGCCTTAACCTACCATCGGTTTTTCTTCACACACCCCTGAGAAAACAGCCCCGTGTGGCTGTAGCCCGGTTTGGATTTTTTACAGAGCCTAAAAAAATATTTTAGACTGGCGTTGGCTTTCTGTGGGGAAGTGTTGGCTGTTGTGTGTGATTTGGGGGTGTGCTTGTGACTCCTTGGCGGCCGGTGGGACTCAGGACCGTGCTACAACCGTTTTCCGAATCCTTCGGGTTTCGGATTCTGGATTTTCCTTCACCTAACCAAGCCAGTGCCGGGTTCCTATGGACCTCGAGTTCCCTGTACTCACCTGAATTATGCACAAAGGTGCCTACTTACCTGCTGCAAGTGCCTGCTGATCGACATTATTCGCCTAGTACCTGTAAAAAATTAAAAAACAACAATACAGTTTATTAGTGTGTGAAAGAAACAATTCATGAAGCATCATACAATGCTGAAGGTGGTTATCGGTTGCTATTGGTTGCGAGGTGAGAAGCCCCGCCCTCCTGGCACATAAATGCTGGAGCGAGCTGGGACAGAGTCATTTTGTCATTGAATTCGCCTGATGAGAACACTGTGGGAAGGTTCGAAACGCGTCGCGACAGACCTGAATGACAAAATTTGAAGACATTTAAAAATAAACCAGCCGGCATCATTAGGGTGGTGATGCGTCTGAGCACAATATATGTTTATTCAATTTTTCTTCTCCGTCCATACAGACGTTGAGATGTGTACTTTTAGAGTAATATACCCCTCACCACATCTAAACCTTAACCTACCATCGTTTTTCTTCACACACCCCTGAGAAAAACAGCCCGTGTGGCTGTAGCCCGGGTTTGGGATTTTTTACAGAGCCTAAAAAAATATTTTAGACTGGCGTTGGCTTTCTGTGGGGAAGTGTTGGCTGTTGTGTGTGATTTGGGGGTGTGCTTGTGACTCTTGGCGGCCGGTGGGACTCAGGACCGTGCACAACCGTTTTCGAATCCTTCGGGTTTCGGATTCTGGATTTTCCTTCACCTAACCAAGCCAGTGCCGGGTTCCTATGGACCTCGAGTTCCCTGTACTCACCTGAATTATGCACAAAGGTGCCTACTTACCTGCTGCAAGTGCCTGCTGATCGACATTATTCGCCTAGTACCTGTAAAAAATTAAAAAACAACAATACAGTTTATTAGTGTGTGAAAGAAACAATTCATGAAGCATCATACAATGCTGAAGGTGGTTATCGGTTGCTATTGGTTGCGAGGTGAGAAGCCCCGCCCTCCTGGCACATAAATGCTGGAGCGAGCTGGGACAGAGTCATTTTGTCATTGAATTCGCCTGATGAGAACACTGTGGGAAGGTTCGAAACGCGTCGCGACAGACCTGAATGACAAAATTTGAAGACATTTAAAAATAAACAGCCGGCATCATTAGGGTGGTGATGCGTCTGAGCACAATATATGTTTATTCAATTTTTCTTCTCCGTCCATACAGACGTTGAGATGTGTACTTTTAGAGTAATATACCCCTCACCACATCTAAACCTTAACCTACCATCGGTTTTTCTTCACACACCCCTGAGAAAAACAGCCCGTGTGGCTGTAGCCCGGGTTTGGGATTTTTTACAGAGCCTAAAAAATATTTTAGACTGGCGTTGGCTTTCTGTGGGGAAGTGTTGGCTGTTGTGTGTGATTTGGGGGTGTGCTTGTGACTCTTGGCGGCCGGTGGGACTCAGGACCGTGCACAACCGTTTTCGAATCCTTCGGGTTTCGGATTCTGGATTTTCCTTCACCTAACCAAGCCAGTGCCGGGTTCCTATGGACCTCGAGTTCCCTGTACTCACCTGAATTATGCACAAAGGTGCCTACTTACCTGCTGCAAGTGCCTGCTGATCGACATTATTCGCCTAGTACCTGTAAAAAATTAAAAAACAACAATACAGTTTATTAGTGTGTGAAAGAAACAATTCATGAAGCATCATACAATGCTGAAGGTGGTTATCGGTTGCTATTGGTTGCGAGGTGAGAAGCCCCGCCCTCCTGGCACATAAATGCTGGAGCGAGCTGGGACAGAGTCATTTTGTCATTGAATTCGCCTGATGAGAACACTGTGGGAAGGTTCGAAACGCGTCGCGACAGACCTGAATGACAAAATTTGAAGACATTTAAAAATAAACAGCCGGCATCATTAGGGTGGTGATGCGTCTGAGCACAATATATGTTTATTCAATTTTTCTTCTCCGTCCATACAGACGTTGAGATGTGTACTTTTAGAGTAATATACCCCTCACCACATCTAAACCTTAACCTACCATCGGTTTTTCTTCACACACCCCTGAGAAAAACAGCCCGTGTGGCTGTAGCCCGGGTTTGGGATTTTTTACAGAGCCTAAAAAAATATTTTAGACTGGCGTTGGCTTTCTGTGGGGAAGTGTTGGCTGTTGTGTGTGATTTGGGGGTGTGCTTGTGACTCTTGGCGGCCGGTGGGACTCAGGACCGTGCACAACCGTTTTCGAATCCTTCGGGTTTCGGATTCTGGATTTTCCTTCACCTAACCAAGCCAGTGCCGGGTTCCTATGGACCTCGAGTTCCCTGTACTCACCTGAATTATGCACAAAGGTGCCTACTTACCTGCTGCAAGTGCCTGCTGATCGACATTATTCGCCTAGTACCTGTAAAAAATTAAAAAACAACAATACAGTTTATTAGTGTGTGAAAGAAACAATTCATGAAGCATCATACAATGCTGAAGGTGGTTATCGGTTGCTATTGGTTGCGAGGTGAGAAGCCCCGCCCTCCTGGCACATAAATGCTGGAGCGAGCTGGGACAGAGTCATTTTGTCATTGAATTCGCCTGATGAGAACACTGTGGGAAGGTTCGAAACGCGTCGCGACAGACCTGAATGACAAAATTTGAAGACATTTAAAAATAAACAGCCGGCATCATTAGGGTGGTGATGCGTCTGAGCACAATATATGTTTATTCAATTTTTCTTCTCCGTCCATACAGACGTTGAGATGTGTACTTTTAGAGTAATATACCCCTCACCACATCTAAACCTTAACCTACCATCGGTTTTTCTTCACACACCCCTGAGAAAAACAGCCCGTGTGGCTGTAGCCCGGGTTTGGGATTTTTTACAGAGCCTAAAAAAATATTTTAGACTGGCGTTGGCTTTCTGTGGGGAAGTGTTGGCTGTTGTGTGTGATTTGGGGGTGTGCTTGTGACTCTTGGCGGCCGGTGGGACTCAGGACCGTGCACAACCGTTTTCGAATCCTTCGGGTTTCGGATTCTGGATTTTCCTTCACCTAACCAAGCCAGTGCCGGGTTCCTATGGACCTCGAGTTCCCTGTACTCACCTGAATTATGCACAAAGGTGCCTACTTACCTGCTGCAAGTGCCTGCTGATCGACATTATTCGCCTAGTACCTGTAAAAAATTAAAAAACAACAATACAGTTTATTAGTGTGTGAAAGAAACAATTCATGAAGCATCATACAATGCTGAAGGTGGTTATCGGTTGCTATTGGTTGCGAGGTGAGAAGCCCCGCCCTCCTGGCACATAAATGCTGGAGCGAGCTGGGACAGAGTCATTTTGTCATTGAATTCGCCTGATGAGAACACTGTGGGAAGGTTCGAAACGCGTCGCGACAGACCTGAATGACAAAATTTGAAGACATTTAAAAATAAACAGCCGGCATCATTAGGGTGGTGATGCGTCTGAGCACAATATATGTTTATTCAATTTTTCTTCTCCGTCCATACAGACGTTGAGATGTGTACTTTTAGAGTAATATACCCCTCACCACATCTAAACCTTAACCTACCATCGGTTTTTCTTCACACACCCCTGAGAAAAACAGCCCGTGTGGCTGTAGCCCGGGTTTGGGATTTTTTACAGAGCCTAAAAAAATATTTTAGACTGGCGTTGGCTTTCTGTGGGGAAGTGTTGGCTGTTGTGTGTGATTTGGGGGTGTGCTTGTGACTCTTGGCGGCCGGTGGGACTCAGGACCGTGCACAACCGTTTTCGAATCCTTCGGGTTTCGGATTCTGGATTTTCCTTCACCTAACCAAGCCAGTGCCGGGTTCCTATGGACCTCGAGTTCCCTGTACTCACCTGAATTATGCACAAAGGTGCCTACTTACCTGCTGCAAGTGCCTGCTGATCGACATTATTCGCCTAGTACCTGTAAAAAATTAAAAAACAACAATACAGTTTATTAGTGTGTGAAAGAAACAATTCATGAAGCATCATACAATGCTGAAGGTGGTTATCGGTTGCTATTGGTTGCGAGGTGAGAAGCCCCGCCCTCCTGGCACATAAATGCTGGAGCGAGCTGGGACAGAGTCATTTTGTCATTGAATTCGCCTGATGAGAACACTGTGGGAAGGTTCGAAACGCGTCGCGACAGACCTGAATGACAAAATTTGAAGACATTTAAAAATAAACAGCCGGCATCATTAGGGTGGTGATGCGTCTGAGCACAATATATGTTTATTCAATTTTTCTTCTCCGTCCATACAGACGTTGAGATGTGTACTTTTAGAGTAATATACCCCTCACCACATCTAAACCTTAACCTACCATCGGTTTTTCTTCACACACCCCTGAGAAAAACAGCCCGTGTGGCTGTAGCCCGGGTTTGGGATTTTTTACAGAGCCTAAAAAAATATTTTAGACTGGCGTTGGCTTTCTGTGGGGAAGTGTTGGCTGTTGTGTGTGATTTGGGGGTGTGCTTGTGACTCTTGGCGGCCGGTGGGACTCAGGACCGTGCACAACCGTTTTCGAATCCTTCGGGTTTCGGATTCTGGATTTTCCTTCACCTAACCAAGCCAGTGCCGGGTTCCTATGGACCTCGAGTTCCCTGTACTCACCTGAATTATGCACAAAGGTGCCTACTTACCTGCTGCAAGTGCCTGCTGATCGACATTATTCGCCTAGTACCTGTAAAAAATTAAAAAACAACAATACAGTTTATTAGTGTGTGAAAGAAACAATTCATGAAGCATCATACAATGCTGAAGGTGGTTATCGGTTGCTATTGGTTGCGAGGTGAGAAGCCCCGCCCTCCTGGCACATAAATGCTGGAGCGAGCTGGGACAGAGTCATTTTGTCATTGAATTCGCCTGATGAGAACACTGTGGGAAGGTTCGAAACGCGTCGCGACAGACCTGAATGACAAAATTTGAAGACATTTAAAAATAAACAGCCGGCATCATTAGGGTGGTGATGCGTCTGAGCACAATATATGTTTATTCAATTTTTCTTCTCCGTCCATACAGACGTTGAGATGTGTACTTTTAGAGTAATATACCCCTCACCACATCTAAACCTTAACCTACCATCGGTTTTTCTTCACACACCCCTGAGAAAAACAGCCCGTGTGGCTGTAGCCCGGGTTTGGGATTTTTTACAGAGCCTAAAAAAATATTTTAGACTGGCGTTGGCTTTCTGTGGGGAAGTGTTGGCTGTTGTGTGTGATTTGGGGGTGTGCTTGTGACTCTTGGCGGCCGGTGGGACTCAGGACCGTGCACAACCGTTTTCGAATCCTTCGGGTTTCGGATTCTGGATTTTCCTTCACCTAACCAAGCCAGTGCCGGGTTCCTATGGACCTCGAGTTCCCTGTACTCACCTGAATTATGCACAAAGGTGCCTACTTACCTGCTGCAAGTGCCTGCTGATCGACATTATTCGCCTAGTACCTGTAAAAAATTAAAAAACAACAATACAGTTTATTAGTGTGTGAAAGAAACAATTCATGAAGCATCATACAATGCTGAAGGTGGTTATCGGTTGCTATTGGTTGCGAGGTGAGAAGCCCCGCCCTCCTGGCACATAAATGCTGGAGCGAGCTGGGACAGAGTCATTTTGTCATTGAATTCGCCTGATGAGAACACTGTGGGAAGGTTCGAAACGCGTCGCGACAGACCTGAATGACAAAATTTGAAGACATTTAAAAATAAACAGCCGGCATCATTAGGGTGGTGATGCGTCTGAGCACAATATATGTTTATTCAATTTTTCTTCTCCGTCCATACAGACGTTGAGATGTGTACTTTTAGAGTAATATACCCCTCACCACATCTAAACCTTAACCTACCATCGGTTTTTCTTCACACACCCCTGAGAAAAACAGCCCGTGTGGCTGTAGCCCGGGTTTGGGATTTTTTACAGAGCCTAAAAAAATATTTTAGACTGGCGTTGGCTTTCTGTGGGGAAGTGTTGGCTGTTGTGTGTGATTTGGGGGTGTGCTTGTGACTCTTGGCGGCCGGTGGGACTCAGGACCGTGCACAACCGTTTTCGAATCCTTCGGGTTTCGGATTCTGGATTTTCCTTCACCTAACCAAGCCAGTGCCGGGTTCCTATGGACCTCGAGTTCCCTGTACTCACCTGAATTATGCACAAAGGTGCCTACTTACCTGCTGCAAGTGCCTGCTGATCGACATTATTCGCCTAGTACCTGTAAAAAATTAAAAAACAACAATACAGTTTATTAGTGTGTGAAAGAAACAATTCATGAAGCATCATACAATGCTGAAGGTGGTTATCGGTTGCTATTGGTTGCGAGGTGAGAAGCCCCGCCCTCCTGGCACATAAATGCTGGAGCGAGCTGGGACAGAGTCATTTTGTCATTGAATTCGCCTGATGAGAACACTGTGGGAAGGTTCGAAACGCGTCGCGACAGACCTGAATGACAAAATTTGAAGACATTTAAAAATAAACAGCCGGCATCATTAGGGTGGTGATGCGTCTGAGCACAATATATGTTTATTCAATTTTTCTTCTCCGTCCATACAGACGTTGAGATGTGTACTTTTAGAGTAATATACCCCTCACCACATCTAAACCTTAACCTACCATCGGTTTTTCTTCACACACCCCTGAGAAAAACAGCCCGTGTGGCTGTAGCCCGGGTTTGGGATTTTTTACAGAGCCTAAAAAAATATTTTAGACTGGCGTTGGCTTTCTGTGGGGAAGTGTTGGCTGTTGTGTGTGATTTGGGGGTGTGCTTGTGACTCTTGGCGGCCGGTGGGACTCAGGACCGTGCACAACCGTTTTCGAATCCTTCGGGTTTCGGATTCTGGATTTTCCTTCACCTAACCAAGCCAGTGCCGGGTTCCTATGGACCTCGAGTTCCCTGTACTCACCTGAATTATGCACAAAGGTGCCTACTTACCTGCTGCAAGTGCCTGCTGATCGACATTATTCGCCTAGTACCTGTAAAAAATTAAAAAACAACAATACAGTTTATTAGTGTGTGAAAGAAACAATTCATGAAGCATCATACAATGCTGAAGGTGGTTATCGGTTGCTATTGGTTGCGAGGTGAGAAGCCCCGCCCTCCTGGCACATAAATGCTGGAGCGAGCTGGGACAGAGTCATTTTGTCATTGAATTCGCCTGATGAGAACACTGTGGGAAGGTTCGAAACGCGTCGCGACAGACCTGAATGACAAAATTTGAAGACATTTAAAAATAAACAGCCGGCATCATTAGGGTGGTGATGCGTCTGAGCACAATATATGTTTATTCAATTTTTCTTCTCCGTCCATACAGACGTTGAGATGTGTACTTTTAGAGTAATATACCCCTCACCACATCTAAACCTTAACCTACCATCGGTTTTTCTTCACACACCCCTGAGAAAAACAGCCCGTGTGGCTGTAGCCCGGGTTTGGGATTTTTTACAGAGCCTAAAAAAATATTTTAGACTGGCGTTGGCTTTCTGTGGGGAAGTGTTGGCTGTTGTGTGTGATTTGGGGGTGTGCTTGTGACTCTTGGCGGCCGGTGGGACTCAGGACCGTGCACAACCGTTTTCGAATCCTTCGGGTTTCGGATTCTGGATTTTCCTTCACCTAACCAAGCCAGTGCCGGGTTCCTATGGACCTCGAGTTCCCTGTACTCACCTGAATTATGCACAAAGGTGCCTACTTACCTGCTGCAAGTGCCTGCTGATCGACATTATTCGCCTAGTACCTGTAAAAAATTAAAAAACAACAATACAGTTTATTAGTGTGTGAAAGAAACAATTCATGAAGCATCATACAATGCTGAAGGTGGTTATCGGTTGCTATTGGTTGCGAGGTGAGAAGCCCCGCCCTCCTGGCACATAAATGCTGGAGCGAGCTGGGACAGAGTCATTTTGTCATTGAATTCGCCTGATGAGAACACTGTGGGAAGGTTCGAAACGCGTCGCGACAGACCTGAATGACAAAATTTGAAGACATTTAAAAATAAACAGCCGGCATCATTAGGGTGGTGATGCGTCTGAGCACAATATATGTTTATTCAATTTTTCTTCTCCGTCCATACAGACGTTGAGATGTGTACTTTTAGAGTAATATACCCCTCACCACATCTAAACCTTAACCTACCATCGGTTTTTCTTCACACACCCCTGAGAAAAACAGCCCGTGTGGCTGTAGCCCGGGTTTGGGATTTTTTACAGAGCCTAAAAAAATATTTTAGACTGGCGTTGGCTTTCTGTGGGGAAGTGTTGGCTGTTGTGTGTGATTTGGGGGTGTGCTTGTGACTCTTGGCGGCCGGTGGGACTCAGGACCGTGCACAACCGTTTTCGAATCCTTCGGGTTTCGGATTCTGGATTTTCCTTCACCTAACCAAGCCAGTGCCGGGTTCCTATGGACCTCGAGTTCCCTGTACTCACCTGAATTATGCACAAAGGTGCCTACTTACCTGCTGCAAGTGCCTGCTGATCGACATTATTCGCCTAGTACCTGTAAAAAATTAAAAAACAACAATACAGTTTATTAGTGTGTGAAAGAAACAATTCATGAAGCATCATACAATGCTGAAGGTGGTTATCGGTTGCTATTGGTTGCGAGGTGAGAAGCCCCGCCCTCCTGGCACATAAATGCTGGAGCGAGCTGGGACAGAGTCATTTTGTCATTGAATTCGCCTGATGAGAACACTGTGGGAAGGTTCGAAACGCGTCGCGACAGACCTGAATGACAAAATTTGAAGACATTTAAAAATAAACAGCCGGCATCATTAGGGTGGTGATGCGTCTGAGCACAATATATGTTTATTCAATTTTTCTTCTCCGTCCATACAGACGTTGAGATGTGTACTTTTAGAGTAATATACCCCTCACCACATCTAAACCTTAACCTACCATCGGTTTTTCTTCACACACCCCTGAGAAAAACAGCCCGTGTGGCTGTAGCCCGGGTTTGGGATTTTTTACAGAGCCTAAAAAAATATTTTAGACTGGCGTTGGCTTTCTGTGGGGAAGTGTTGGCTGTTGTGTGTGATTTGGGGGTGTGCTTGTGACTCTTGGCGGCCGGTGGGACTCAGGACCGTGCACAACCGTTTTCGAATCCTTCGGGTTTCGGATTCTGGATTTTCCTTCACCTAACCAAGCCAGTGCCGGGTTCCTATGGACCTCGAGTTCCCTGTACTCACCTGAATTATGCACAAAGGTGCCTACTTACCTGCTGCAAGTGCCTGCTGATCGACATTATTCGCCTAGTACCTGTAAAAAATTAAAAAACAACAATACAGTTTATTAGTGTGTGAAAGAAACAATTCATGAAGCATCATACAATGCTGAAGGTGGTTATCGGTTGCTATTGGTTGCGAGGTGAGAAGCCCCGCCCTCCTGGCACATAAATGCTGGAGCGAGCTGGGACAGAGTCATTTTGTCATTGAATTCGCCTGATGAGAACACTGTGGGAAGGTTCGAAACGCGTCGCGACAGACCTGAATGACAAAATTTGAAGACATTTAAAAATAAACAGCCGGCATCATTAGGGTGGTGATGCGTCTGAGCACAATATATGTTTATTCAATTTTTCTTCTCCGTCCATACAGACGTTGAGATGTGTACTTTTAGAGTAATATACCCCTCACCACATCTAAACCTTAACCTACCATCGGTTTTTCTTCACACACCCCTGAGAAAAACAGCCCGTGTGGCTGTAGCCCGGGTTTGGGATTTTTTACAGAGCCTAAAAAAATATTTTAGACTGGCGTTGGCTTTCTGTGGGGAAGTGTTGGCTGTTGTGTGTGATTTGGGGGTGTGCTTGTGACTCTTGGCGGCCGGTGGGACTCAGGACCGTGCACAACCGTTTTCGAATCCTTCGGGTTTCGGATTCTGGATTTTCCTTCACCTAACCAAGCCAGTGCCGGGTTCCTATGGACCTCGAGTTCCCTGTACTCACCTGAATTATGCACAAAGGTGCCTACTTACCTGCTGCAAGTGCCTGCTGATCGACATTATTCGCCTAGTACCTGTAAAAAATTAAAAAACAACAATACAGTTTATTAGTGTGTGAAAGAAACAATTCATGAAGCATCATACAATGCTGAAGGTGGTTATCGGTTGCTATTGGTTGCGAGGTGAGAAGCCCCGCCCTCCTGGCACATAAATGCTGGAGCGAGCTGGGACAGAGTCATTTTGTCATTGAATTCGCCTGATGAGAACACTGTGGGAAGGTTCGAAACGCGTCGCGACAGACCTGAATGACAAAATTTGAAGACATTTAAAAATAAACAGCCGGCATCATTAGGGTGGTGATGCGTCTGAGCACAATATATGTTTATTCAATTTTTCTTCTCCGTCCATACAGACGTTGAGATGTGTACTTTTAGAGTAATATACCCCTCACCACATCTAAACCTTAACCTACCATCGGTTTTTCTTCACACACCCCTGAGAAAAACAGCCCGTGTGGCTGTAGCCCGGGTTTGGGATTTTTTACAGAGCCTAAAAAAATATTTTAGACTGGCGTTGGCTTTCTGTGGGGAAGTGTTGGCTGTTGTGTGTGATTTGGGGGTGTGCTTGTGACTCTTGGCGGCCGGTGGGACTCAGGACCGTGCACAACCGTTTTCGAATCCTTCGGGTTTCGGATTCTGGATTTTCCTTCACCTAATCCTAACCCTAACTCTAACCCTAACCCTAACTCTAACTCTAACCTAACCTAACCTAACTCTAACCCTAACCCTAACCCTAACCCTAACCTCTAATCCTAACCCTAACCCTAACTCTAACCCTAACCTAACCAGCACAACCACACCGCACCTAAACCTAACCAGCAGAACCACACTACACCTAAAACCTACCCATTCTACCACTAATGGTTGAAACCTACAAAATTATTTTTTATAATATGAATAATGATTATAATAGCATATTAATTTGAAGTCTCATTTTATTGGGGGGGTGTTGTGGGCCTGGGCTGTGGGGCTCTGCTCGAACGGTGAAAACAGGTGGCCATCAGGAGTATAAGAAGGACAGTGCATTTGCCGACGTTGAACTATGTTTCAGCTTCTGGATCTCATTCGTTCCTAACCTAACCCTAACCTAACCCTAACCCTAACCTAACCCTAACTCTAACTCTAGCCTAAGCCTAACCCTAACCCTAACCCTAACCCTAACCCGGTTTAAAAACCTAGCCGGTTTAATTCTAACACAGCTAAATTTAAGGCTGAACCAAACCACACCCTAAACTTAACCGTCACAGACCCAGCGGTTTGCAAACCTAGTCGGTGTAATTCTAACACAGCTAAATTTAAGGCTGAACTAAAACACACCCTAAACTTAACAATCACAGACCCAATGATTATAATTTAACTATGACATTAACCGTCTTTGATAACATGGCAGTCTGGCTGAAACAATACTTTTTGGCAGAGCACGATGCTGGGTCGGGATTACCGGTCTGCGACCTTCGAGTTGTGGTCTGGTTCGCCGATCTGGAACAAGTTCAGTCAAGAACTTTGTGTTCTCATATCTACTTAGATCTAGATTGAGTGCTGGAACAAACTGCACTCTCAAGCTAACCGCCATAACCTCAGCAATTATGAACCCAGCCGGTTCAACTCGAGCACTGTGAAACTTAAGGGTGAAAAAATTCAGAGCCTAAATTTAACCAAAAACATAACTTTCACTTTTTTAGGCCCAATGCTTAGACAAGCACAGCTCCTAGACCGGAGATGATCTCATGCGATATGGTATAGTCTGACAAGCGTGGGCCCGTGCACCTTTCCCTCAGTCTCCCTATCCCAAACCGGCCTAGACGAGGGCTAGGTTGGGGGGAGCTGTTGTACTTTTCCAAACCTAACCCTAACCTAACCCTAACCCTAACCCTAGGGTTAGGTAGGGTTTGGGGTTGTGGTTAGGAGTAGGGGTTAGGGGTAGGGTTAGTTTTATTTGTAGGGGTAGGTTTAGGGTTAGGGTTAGGGGAAGGTTTTTGGGTTAGGGGTAGGGTTAGGGTTAGTCGAAGGGTTTAGGGTTAGGGTTAGCATATAATCTTCAATATTAATGTATTATAGATAAGTAGAGTAATATTAACATTAGCACACTAACAGAACCAATCTAATATCAACAAAACGTTTTGGCGACAGGATTCAGAAAACAGGTTTTAAAATAAGAAAAATACACTTAAATCTCCTGAAAATTAGATCTTTAAAAAAAAATTTGCATTTTTAATTATCTGTCAAGAAAGCTAACTTTAAATGCCAATAACAGCTATTTATCCGTTAAAAATCCTGAAAAAGAATACTGAAAAAAAACTGTATATTCTTAGAAGACATATTTGGAGAAGTAAAATATGATTCTAAGCTCAAAAATTATTTTCATCTCACCATCATGTAAAAGTGTACGGAAAAACACACAAATAGACGACCATTTCAAATTTTTTTTTTTTTTTTTTATTTTGCTTCCAGCGGTTTTCCTTCTGTGAGAATAATATATTATTTATTCTGTCATTACTTCTAGGACGGAGGTCCGGTAGAAGCTTGAATCTCTGCATTATTCTTTCCTGTTACCTCAAATCAGCTAGATTGAGAAAAATATTCAAGAAAACCTCTTCAGTAGTGTACCTAAGGATCATAGAGTGTTTCAGCCTTTAAACACTATACACCATTACGGATGGTCATTCCCATGCATGTGTCTTGTCACCAATTGCTAATCGAGCTTGACCAGATTTTCAATTGCATGGTTAAGATCTGTGTTGAGTTTTAATGTTAATATGAGTTTTTAACTTACACCAGTCATTAGTAAACAGGTTGATTAGATTCTAATGATTATAATGTATTTGTAGTGCATGTTAGACCGATAAAAAAGTACAATAAACCAAATAGGTCTGAAGTATTACAAAATTTGTCCTAAAACGCTCTTAAAATGTCAAAGGTCAAGACTTGAGGATCCGGCCTGTTTGTACATTTTCTTCTTGTACATTCCTGGGTGTCTTAATATTTTAGGCTACAGTGTACTTTCATACACATTTTTCTATTCTATATTTATTTCAACAGTATATTTTTTTATATTTTATTCTTATATTTTTATAGTTTTATTTTATTTAATTCTTTCATAGCTATATCTATGTATATTTTAATCTGTGTTGTATTCTTTAATAATTGCACTGTGCATGTAACTCACATTTCACTTTATATGCTCTATGTAATTGTTTATGTTATGAATCTTGAATCTTGAATAAATCATTAAAGGTTTTGGTAAACATTAAAATAATGTTTCATTTGTAAACAATACTAAATGCACTGGTAACAATTTATAATAACTTCACTCTATGAAACATTATGTAAGCATTAAGAAATAGTCAGTTCATCCTTTATGAAGCTTTATCCCAACATGAATTGTCATTAGTAAGCAGTTTATAACTATAGCTATAAATGTCTTGCTCTTGGTTTATAAGCAAATGTATTACTAAGGAGATTAAAGGATCTTCCTTACAAAATGAATTAAAAATAATTAAAAATAAACAACACAGAGGGATACAGAATTTAGAAATATTTATTTATAGATGCAATAAAGTTAAACTGTAACCCTAACTGTACACTTGGATTTTTATTTATTTATTTATTTAGGTTTCTTTTTCCTTTTTTTCTTTTCTTATCAAGTGTACAGATGTACACTTTCATTATTTGCATCTTGAAAAAAAAATTATGTGTTTTAGGGTTAGTGTTGTGTTTAACTTTTCTGCTGGGAACGGGAAGATAAATTATCCTTCAAATCTCCTTTATAAATGCTTTGCAAGGTATAATTAGTCCTTTAGATGAGCTCACAAAAATAGATAGCTAGCAACATAACTAGACCAATCGTGATTCCAGGAGGGCAGCCTGCTGTAAGCTGCTGTCGAATCACAACACAGGAACCGCTGGCACAATCAGAACTCGTTACATATTTCTGAAGGAGGGACTTTATAGAACAAGGAAGTCATCAGCCCGTTTTTATGACAGTGAAAAAAGCGGTATAAGGATAGGTGAATTGTGTGAAAAATACTGTTTTTTTTACACCCGAAACATTAACACATGTTATATTGCACACTGTAAACACAAGCAAAGCTTAAAAAAAAAAAAAAAAAAAAAAAAAACACGAAAAACGAGACCTTTAATAAAGTTTTTAATTTTATTTTATTTTTTTAAAACCCATGAACCTATGCTGTCGGCTCTAAATCTACTCTCATCTTGTTTCCTAATCTAGTCGTCTACTAACCCTAGCATTTTGTGTGTTTTGTGTGTGTGTGTGTGTGTGTAGAATTATTATTATTTATGGAGTCAAAATAATGTTGTATATATGCATAAAAAAGAAAGAATTGCAAAAGAAAATAAAGTATTGGGGGAAAATTAAGTGTTCCAAGCAAAACATAAATGAAACAGCGCAAAGCAATGATTTTGCAATACATATTTTCCATGGACATATATATTAATTTATTTGCAATGCTGCTTTTATTTTGCGTGTGAGTTTAGTTTGAGCTTGCGATGCCATTTTCCCTTTGCGCTTCATTTTTCTGCATGTCTCGCTTTGTGGCACTGTTTTGACTTGGGGGGTGGAGTCAAGGGACGGGGGAGTGTACAACATGCCTCCCTGGAAGTGACGTCATCGGCCCAAGACGCAGCTCACTGATCCAGGTACTGTCATGATGAGCAGAGGCTTGCGAGTGGATCATTTATTTTTTATTCAATAGCATTAAAATATGCATGTTTTACAGTGATTGTTTAAAAGCTTTAATTTTGTGTAAGAACGCCAGTGCACAGAAGCGTTCTTTGTTTACATTAGTTCAGAGTTACTGCTAGTTTTAATTTGAAATAATGCAATTCACTTTATAAACTATAACTTACATCATTAAAGAGGTCAACAACTTAAGTTTAATTTCGATCTCCACTACGTTTTTCTATTACATAACTCCTGGCATAAATTAATATATGACTGTCATTGTAAGATAAAAAATGAAGCTCTAGTCTTTTTGTCGTGGCCATGAGTTTAATGCATAAACAAACCAGCATGACCAGAGCAACCTGAGATTATTAGAGATTGATAAAATATTTTTATCCATCCCACAGTCTGTTGATTGTGTCTTTTATGTATTTATGTGGATATAATGCGATTATTATTTTTATCATTATATATAATATATCATATCCAAGTGGATGCTGCACACTGCTGGTGGTTGACGAGAGACCCACATGATTGTACAGTGAATTGGGTGTAGAACAATACATTATAGAGAGCTTTATAAAAACATCATTAATTTATTCATATAGGCTAACCGTATATAATAATTGTGTGACTAGTGGGGCGTGGCCGAGAGCCATGGGAACGTAGCGATTCTGGTGGAGTGATTTGGAAATGAGCGACACCTGCTCCAGGAAATCGGTAAGTGGAGCAGGTGTAGCTCATTTCCAAATCACTCCACCAGCCTCGCTCCATTCCCATGGCTCTTGGCCCCGCCCCACTCATCACAAATTGATAATAATATTATATTAAATAGGGCTTTATTTTTATATGTATTGTTCATTTATTATTTAGATTTTATATTATACTTATTTCCCCTTTGGTTTATTGCTTACCTAATTAACTTTCTGTGATGAGTGTTATCATTTAAAAATGAAACTAGTGCATTATTAATTTATAATTCTAGTATTTATTATTATAGGGTTAGGGTTTTCATAGAGTTATTGTTAAATTCATCCTCTAAAGTGAACTTCCAGTAAAAAAATATTTATTGGCATGTCTGGTTTTACAGTATACAGTTTACAAAACTCTTCAGGGATGCGTTTCCCATAAGCATCATTAAAACTACCAGTAACTCTGAACTTATGTGAACAAAGAACGCTTCTGTGTGCTGGCATCCTCCCACAGGTTAAGAGATTTTAAACAAACACTGTTAATACATATGCAGTTAACCAAATGAAACAATACACATTTTAATGCTATAAAAGTGTGCACATCGAGAGAAATAAACAGCAGATGTTCATGGTAACAACTTCTTTAACTTGAGCAAACACTGCTAATACACATATACATTTGTTAATAAAGTAAATAAAACAAAAACATGAATGTTTTAATGCTATTGAATAAAAAGAAATGATCCACTTGTAAGCCTCTGCTCATCATGCATTTCGGGCCAATGACGTCACTTCCAGAGAGGCATGTTGTACACGCCCCCGTCCCTTGACTCCACCCCCACGTCAAAACATTGCCACAAAGCCAGACGAGCAGAAAAAAAGAAGCGCAAAGGAAATACATTATTGTAAGCTCAAACTAAACTGACAGCGCAAAATAAAAGCAGCATTGCAAAAAAATTAATAGACATGGCCAAGGAAAAATATGTATTGCAAAATCATTGCTTTTCGTGGCCTAATGGTTAGAGGGTTGGACTCCCAATCGAAGGGTTGTGAGTTCGAGTCTCGGGCCGGCAGGAATTGTGGGTGGGGGGAGTGCATGTACAGTTCTCTCTCCACCTTCAATACCACGACTTAGGTGTCCTTGAGCAAGGCATCGAGCCCCCAACTGCTCCCCGGGTGCCGCAGCATAAATGGCTGCCCACTGCTCCGGGTGTGTGCTCACAGTGTGTTAGAGCTGTAGTCAAGTCCGGCTTTGTCGAGTCCAAGTCAAGTCCAAGTCCAGGACTAGTCGAGTCCAAGTCAAGTCCAAGTCCAAAAGTTTCGAGTCCAAGTCCAAGACCGAGTCCAAATGAAAGAAAAAAGGGTCCTCTTCAAGACCACATACTTAACTACTGATAATGTTTGTGATACGAGAGAAAGCATATCTCCTATTCTAAGAAAATCATTTTACATTATTATTTGTAATGATCAAAAAGCATGTGCAAAGTAACAACTCTGTAGGACAGGGGTCTCCAAACTAGATCCTGGATGCCAAATGTCCTGAAAAGTTTAACTCCAACTGGCCTTAAAACACCTGGAAGATTAGTGTGTCTAGTAAGAGCTTGATTAGGTTCAAGTGTGTATAATTAGGGTTAAAGCTAACAGGGGCGTTAAACAAGATCCTGGGCCCTATGCATAGGCAGTCCTGATGGGCCCCCATGCCCCCCACCCATGAAAATATCCAGGTAAAATAAAATATATTTCAGATTCCTACTTTTCAAGGGCCCTCTCTTCCTTTGGGGCCTTGCTAATGAGTACTGGTTTTACCCCCAGTCCGACCCTGGGAGCTAAACTTGGATAAACAAACAAAGTTTGGAACTGTAAGGTCAAATAATTTTTATGTACTTTATTTTTTGTTGACATTATATCTGTGGTCAAAAATTTATATGACGATGCCTAATTGGCACAGTGCACAGACACACGCAAAGCTCGGGATATGACAAATGCGTGCATCAAGGCTAGAATGGATATGTTTGGCTCTACTGGACATGCGCACATAAATACAGCGAAATTTTTGTCATACTGTACTAGGGCTTGCATAGACTAGTCGAGCTCTGTCGGAAACAATCGACTACTCCAGCATGCATTAACCATAATGCATACAAAGTGTTTGCAAGTACGACGTGAATTTTAGAATTACAATATTGCGTGGAGCTGTTACTCTATGACCTTATCTATGTTGCATGTAAAAATAAAATATGTAATGTAATAATTAGGGTTGTGCCTGAAGCCGAATACCTTATTCGGAATGGCACGGATAATGGCTTAAAAAACGAATAACGCTCAAGGAATAATTCTGCCTGAATACTCGGCTAAAGCTGACAGAGTCTGGTGTTTGCTAGATAACAGGTGAGCCAGGGGATCAGCGCCTGAAGTGAATGAATGTAAACTTTATGAGTGAAAACAGCGCAAATCAAACACCGCATTGTTGTCGCCTCTCTGTGCATCTCTCAGAAATCAGAGCGTTGCAAGAGTAATTTTACCTATAATAATACATCATAGCTACACGTTATATTATTTGTATATATTTAAAAGGCAAATATTGAAAGCTTAGGCTACCATGATACGAATGAATGGAATAAGCACAGCGCGCTCATCAATCAAACAGCAGCGTTGCGCGTCTCAGTCTCTCAAAAACCAAATCAGTTCTCTCTCAAGAGTAGGCTAATAATCAGCTTCGATACGGATACATTGTCTACTTGTCCTACATGTTTGCTTCTTTACCTTTTGCTGGTTTGCGCGGAACACCCACATCTGTTTAGTGAAGTTCATTAACATTAAGACTCGCTCAAAGTGTTCTGCGTAATGAGAATGTGTGCATTGAATGGATTCAGTCGTGTTCAAATGATCACTAAACGTTTGTCATGACATCTCTCTGCTTGCATGATAAATATTATTTTAGAAATTCATCATTATTTCAGTTTAACACGACATACTTGTTCAGTGATAACTACGAAAAAATATATAAAAATTCATAACAGTCTTATCAATTAACTGTACGATGTTGTATCCGAATGCAGATAGGAAAAATGTTGTGATTGTTACAGATACAAATACTGGCTGTTACATGAAAATGTAAATATGTAATGTCATATATAAAGTTTTTAAAATTTACATATGTAATTGTTGCATAAGGCTATACATTAATACGCGTTTATTGATATATAAAAAAGAGGCTATCTAGGCTATCAAAGGCTATCTAGGTGTAGACGTAAATAAAACACAATCTAACAGGTAGAAAATTAAATTAGAAACATCTAAACTTTTCAGGTCGCAGTAAGTGCACCACTGGTCATGCACATCCTTTCCCGGAACAATACTGAAAGCTAAGGCAAGATGGAGAAAACAGATGATCATAGTTGTACAAGGATAGCCATTTTTTAAATGAATCTATTAGCAGAGCTACTGAAATGGATGTTTAGTGCTGGAATTCCATTTATTCTTTGCTGAAACTTCTGCGTCATCATGGAGAGCGGGTCATGGTTGCCCAGCAACAGCAGACGCCACTGGAGCGCAAGCGCAGGCTACAGAGTGCTTTGGAAAAAAGGAGAGCGGCGCGACAAGCGTTTTCCACACGTTTTCAGTCGCGACATCATGCAAATGTGGTTTTGTTTTGAAGGAGAATTTTTTTTATTTTATTTTTTTGCTGGACTCGGTCGAGACCAACTAGAAGACTTGGCGAGTCCAATGGCCAAGTCAATCACCTCAATCAATCACCTTTATTTATATAGTGCTTTAAACAAAATACATTGCGCCAAAGCACTGAACAACATTCATTTGGAAAACAGTGTCTCAATAATGCAAAATGATAGTTAAAGGCAGTTCATCATTGAATTCATTGATGTCATCTCTGTTCAGTTGAAATAGTGTCTGTTTTAAAACAAAACAAAACAAAACAAGTCCGAGACAAGTCCTAGTGCAAATTCAACGAGTCAGAGACGACAGAAAAATGTCTCGAGTCCGGACTCGAGTCCAAGACCGGACTCGAGTACTACAGACCTACAGTGTGTGTGTGTGTGTGTGTTCACTGCTCTGTGTGTGTGCATTTTGGATGGGCTAAATGCAGAGCACAAATTCTGAGTATGGGTCACCATACTTGGCTGAATGTCACTTCACTCACACTTATTTTTGTTTGCAACACTTCTTTTTTTTCTCTCAATACATTATTTTCTTTTGCAATTCTTTATTTTTGTTTGCAAAAAGCTAAATTATTTTCCTCAATACATTAATTTCGTTTGCAAAACTTTATTTTCTTTTGCAAAACTTTATTTTTTTTTTATTTTATTATTATTATTATTATTATTATTATTATTATTATTATTATTATTATTATTTTGCGTATATGTACAGCATTATTTTAACTCCATAATTATTACCTCAACGGCTAGTTTTTACAGTAAACTACATTACCCATGAACCCTTGCTGGCAGCTCTAAATCGGCTCACAGATTCTAATCTAATCGTTGACTAAACCTAGCATTTCGTGTGTTTGTGTGTGTGTGTGCGTGTAGCCTATATATCATTGTTATTATTGCCTCAACGGCTAGTTTTTGTAGCAAACTACATTAACCATGAACCCTTGCTGCCGGCTCTAAATGTTACTGGAAAAGGAATGGATTTATCAGCATCTCTGCTGCTCTGCTCTTAAACTTCACATTTATGTTCACCTTTAGCATACGAATACATCAACACCGATTAACACGTAGATATTGAAATTAAGACTGTGGATTGTGAGCGATTCTTCATTGAGTTTTATTCTCAGGCTGACAGATGGCATGAAACAGATGGGCGGAAAATAGGACACGCAAATACAACGAGACGAAGGCGTCTGTGCTTATCGAGAGACGCATAAGCACCGGGGAATAATGGTGGATAACCGGCACGCCACAGCTCTGGTCATCGCCGGGGTTTTAAGCGTCCTGGCGTCCGTTTATCTGTCGGTGTCGGTCGGCTCGCCGCACTGGTACCGGTACACGAGCCCGTCGGTGCGCGCGGAGCCCAACGCCACGGAGCTGCGCGCGCTGCAGGACGAGTTCCTGGAAGGAGAGTTTGACGAGAAGACGGTAAGCGACGCGCTGTTTCGCATGAACGGGACGCTCGGACTGTGGTGGCGATGCATCCAGACGCCCGTTGACGCGCACTGGTACAGAGAGCCCGGTAAATGCGTTTAATTACACGATCAGCACGAGTTCGCTGTTTATCGGAATGATTATTTTGATCGCAGTCTCATTATTTTATTCCAGTTCTCAATAAGAGAGAGTTATAGTGCATTCATATTGAGTTGTTTGTGTTTTTCAGATCCAAAGATGGTGATGGAGTGTGTGAGTTTTACTCTCTCGCAGCAGTTCACTCCGAAATATAAAGAGCCCGGAAATCACAACAGTGGAGAAGATCTGATACGATCCTGTGAGCAGACAGACACACACACACACACACACACACACACAGAGAGAGAGAGAGACAGAGACACACACAGTGACACACTCTGACTATTCTCCAAGGACATTACAGTCGGTAATAATGACAGGCAGCAGGAAAAACTAATGTGGTAAAACAGAGATGCTCATGAAATAAACTGTGCTTTTTGCTGAAGATGCTCCACATAAGAACTAATAAAATGTAATTAGTTAAATTAAAGTGAATGCATTGTCTCTATTTATATTTCTGGACATTTTATTTTCTGATTGCTTCTAAACTTCTGCATTTCCTTTATTCAGTTCAGTTTTATTTGTACTGTACTTTTTACAATAAATATTATTTCAAAACTTCACAGAAATCAAGTTAATTTTACATTTATGATATCTTCATACCTGTTCGTCGCTTCAGAGGATTAGAGCTATACATTTTGTAGAGATATGAACAGTTGATGTTTATTTATCACTTTATGTGAGTGTTGTTTTTCTGCAAGTGTGACGCATGGAAAAAAAATGCTGCTAAGATATTAATGTTTTACATGATAATTTGAAACAATTAATTTGAAATATAATACTTCAAGGAAAGAACTTAATACACACAAACCCCTTGTGTGCATCAAAATAAGAGTGCCTCCTCCTAAAGCCAAATGATAGAGCTTAGGCAAATATCAATGATATCGGCTGCCCATCAGTGCCTTTATAGGCATTTTTGGCTTCAGTGGCAGCTCATGCAGTAACAGTTTACACTTTTACACAAAACCTGCCTCATCCTCTCTGTGCCTCTCTCTGACACACACACACACACAGACACACTCATATGGTTAGGGTTAGGAATATAAGATATGAATCTGTTTTTCTTTGTGTAATTTATATGTAATTCATCCTTCGGTTGCTCCTAAGTCAGAGTCTAATGTTTAAACTCTGCAGATCTGTGGCGCTATCAGCTCCTGCTGCCGCTGGTCTCTCTGGGTCTGGTGGTTCTTGGTGGTTTGCTGGGGTTCTGCGCGTGTCTGTGTGGCAGTCTGACCCCGGCGCTCTTCATCGGGCTTCTACATCTGCTCGCAGGTCAGAGATGCTCGTCAGTTCATCTTCATGCTGCATGTATATCATCACTGAGAAGGTTTTGAATTTGAAGGGCACTGAATTTGAGATCTTTTCTGTCTTTCAGGCCTATGTTCTCTGGCGACAGTGTGCTGTTTTCTGGCCGGGATGGACCTTCTGCACCGTGTGTCTGTGTTGCCGGATCATGTGGACGGCACGCTGGGCTGGTCTCTGTATCTAGCGCTCATCGCGTCTCCGCTGCACATGATGGCCGCGGCGCTGTTGGTGTGGGCGGCTCGCAGCCACAGTCAGAGCTACTACCGCATGACTGTGTACAGAGTCGCTTGAACTATCAGAGCCACCCAAATAGAAAAAGTGAACAGTGACACTAAATCTGTTGTACATAAATACATAAATGTGGTCTGTATGTAAAGAAAGCAACAACTGCTAGTCAGAAAAACTGTCTTGTTTTGAGAATGTCTGATGCAGTTGTTTTTTTTGCATGTTTTTGGATTGATTTTTCTGATGGCGAATAATCAACTGAGGATGTCATGACAGATTTTTTTATTTAATAAATAGCATTTGGACAGATTTGTAAAAAAAAAAAAAATAGACATTTTTAGTAAATTAAGTTCTTAACATTATCCTCTAGCTGGCAAGTAATTGTTTTTCACGGGACGTCCCATGTTAGGAGAGTGCTTTGGAGCCTGTTGCAGGTGTAGAGTGACTGTCGCTGATGTTTTTATGCATAACTAATTGTGTGTAACTGATAAATAAACAGCAACAGAACTCAAACCCAAGACCTGAAGAGTGATCGTTTTATAGTTTAATACTGATAAACTTTCACTCAGCATTTGTGGCGCATGCAGTCTGTGATTACAGATTTACACTGTATTAGAAATGTCAAACAGCTTGACTTCTTGTGATTTAGCTTTAGTGAAGTAGCACAAACAGCCAGTAGTCTTAGTGTGCTGCTTTAAATGTATTAATGTTATTTATTACTAGAATTCATATTTATATATTTATTTCTGTACAGTACATTTATCTTTGGAAATTGCTGGCAAGCTACATGTGTGAGGATGTGTCTGTGCTTGTTGATGTTGATTCTGGTTCATTAATCACACTAGAAATGAAAGGTCACTTGGGGTGCACTGCATTATGGGATACAATATCTCAGGCAGTGCTCAATTGTGTAACTGCACATGTTGGTCAGTGTAGTTGGTGATCTGGGTTTCCATGCTTATAAACACATCATCTTTACACTATTTACATCGTGGACAAATATTTTTTTTCTTCAGAATATCTGATAGTTGGCTGTTTTTTAGACATGTGGTGTTCCCTGGAATCAGTAATAAACTCGTCATGAGCTCATGTTCATGCTTGTGTTTCTTCATCTCTGTGTCTCTGAGAAGACAGAAGGAATCTTAATTAAGATAATTAAGACTATATCTAATCAGAGGTCGTGACAATTACTATAGAACCAAGTTGACCAACTCAATTTCCTCTAATGTAACTTTATATAATCATGCCGTGTTTTCTCATGTACACTTAATTAGAATAATATTGTATAAATAGTGATTAATAGTAGTAATTTAAAGTGTAGCTTTGTTCTGAATGTAACACTCGTGGTCTCCAGAGCCTCTGTGAGTCCTGCTGTTGCTTTCAGTGAATGAGAAATATTTTTTTTCTATATGGTATTCGTAGTGAAATCATTAGGATTTCTGAGATGTTCCTATATTTAGTTGTTTTGTTTTTTCGTTTTTCCTTAGCAGGGATTGTTTGGGAGTTTAGAGACTGAATCTAATGGAAATGAGTGTCATTCTGATGTTGTCCGGCAGGTGGCAGACGGACATGTTTATCACATGTATCACATGTTTTTTTATTGAAAACATGCCAGTTTTATGATTAAAAAATGTCTTCTGCTTCACTGCTTCTGTCCTCTCTAATTCCCATCACGTGAAGCTTGAGAAATAATGAAGGCCTGAATTAGGATTTGACTTAAAGATTTGTTTCTCTACTGCATCTGCCTCAATTTCAGTTTTTCTTGATTGCTTAAACACTATAACCAGGCTTTTGAACTAAAGTTTAAAAACCATAACGCGATTTATCAAAAAGCACACCTAATTCCCTAAACTATAAACACTATTCCCCTGTTTTGACACATGAATCAGGCTACGTCCACATGAAGCCGGCGCTTACCCCGATCCAATCTTTTTTTTTTTTCGCAAATATCCGCATCCACACAAAACCACAAAACGATGTAGTATACATGACAGACCAGCATGTGGCGCTGTAATTCTGCCACAGAGATACACTAAAATGGAGAAGAAAATGTGATCTATGCGCATAAACCTTGCGCGTGGTACACAAATGAACATGTAACAATACATTTATTAATCTGTGTTAATGTTAAATAATAAAAAGAGAGTCGTTCAGTGTGTGTTCATGTTTTTGTTGCTGATACGTGACATAGAGGTGTCAGACTAGGGTGAGACGTGGGCTGATGACGTCATTGTTTCAGAAAATATATGGATTTGCTGTCAACACGAAAACGCAAAGACAGCATTTTCAGATTTATCTGATATGGGACCTGGTTTAAAAAATATCAGTTTCACCTTCGGGTGGACTTAACCTTAGAAAGCACTACCATTCAATATTGTTCACTCAAGTCAGCATAGCTTGAGCTCAATTAGCAAACAATTACCCAGGACAAAACACTAACAATCGAAATTCTACAAGCTTGTCGAGTATCAGAATATTGCCAAAGAACAGATTTCATATTTGTGCTTCTAAGACTTGAGCGAAGCAGTGATTTCTAAAACATCCAGCCAGGCTCAATTTAGAAGACTTAGATGTTGGTCAGCATTCAGGTCAGGTAGTGGTAGATCTAGAGATAAATCAGAACCAGACTCAAGTCAAGTCAAGTCAAGTCTGCTTTATTGTCAATTCTTCCACATGTACAGTACATACATACAGAGAATGGAAATTGCGTTTCTCTCAGACCCCCGGTGCATTCAGATAACACTAACAGTAGAGCCTAAAAATTTAGATCAAATATAAAATATAAGATACAACTATACAATAAGGAAATGTAAAAAAAAAAGACATATAATAAAATGTAAAATAAAGTTAAATTATAAAAAATAAATTAAACTGTGTGGTATGGCACCTTCAATATGTCCTGCCGAAAGACTCTGCAACGCATAGTGATAGCAGCTGAGAAGATCATCTGTGTCTCTCTCCCCTCCATCCAGCACATTTACAGAACCCGTCTCACCCGCAAAGCCCTCTGCATCACAAGTCATCCCACCCACCCATCACACAGCTTCTTCAGCCTGCTACCATCAGGGAGGAGAATGCAAAGTCTCCAGGTCAGGACCAGCAGACTGAAGGACAGCTTCATCCACCAGGCTGTCAGCAAGCTGAACTCACTCCCGAACTTACCCCACCCCGTCCCTCTTCTGCCACAGGCACCACTGAACTATACAACCCCGGCCAGATCCCACATCCCCAGGTCTTTCCAACCCCCCCAGTTGGTGGCTGGAACAATAGTTCTGCCCAGACGGTAATGCTGAGCCATGTAGTTACTATCAGTGATCAGCAGCATGCACGATACAAGGAAATGGTTAGTAACATCCTCACTTTGAGGTACAATATCTAATGATAGACCATTTCACTAGATAAGACTCCTCTTCCTCGGCTGGGATTGTTTAGAGTTTTTATATTTAATTGCTTATGATTGTCATGAACAAGTGCTTTTAGATAAAGCCCTATCGATCTGAACAAATGAAGCTATTAATTATTACTGCCTTGTTTGATTTACTTAACATTTGTCTGTCAAGGGATCACACTTTGATCTCCGAGGATACAATATACTAGAGATCAGTTGTTACAATGGAATACGCAGTATCCAGTTACCAGATTACTGTCACGGCCGGAATACAGGAAACCACAGAGAAAGATCCAATTGCGGGTACCTCTTTATTTAAGGGCAAATCCAAAGAATAAACAGTCCAGGCTGGGGTCAATACCAATATCCCGATTGTATTCAATGAATGGATCATATTAAAAATGTGACTGGAGATAATTTCTTAGCTTTATATGAAAGTAAGGATGAGAAAAGAGGAGGAATTATACTGATATTAAGGAAACAACAGTTTCCCCGTACTACCCTGCCTTCCTTGGTTATGGGGGGAAATGTTCGGTCTTCCCGAAACAAACTTGATGATCTACAAGGGAATGTTTGTTACCTTCGGGAATATAGAGACAGTTGTGTCATGGCATTTACAGAGTCTTGGCTTACCGAGCAGGACTTGGACAGCAATCTGTTTATTGATGGATTTGGTACTCCATTTCACCTGGATCGGAGAGCTGATTCAACAAGCACTTTATTTTATGTGGTGCAAAAACTCCAGAACATTTCACCTGAAGCACCAAACCTCATTCTTGTAGATTTTAATCATGTGTCCCTAAAAAATTCTTTAACTAAATTTTTCCAATATGTAACTTGTCCAACCAGGCAGAATAAGACTTTTGATTCATAATTATGTACTGGTTCTTCCTACTTATGTGGAAGATTTTTAGTAGTAAGGTTTTAATTAATCAAGTAGATAATCAATGTGAATCTAGCCATTTTTTGCTTTAAGTTATTATTCTATTAAAAGCTAATAGAATGTTGCCTACGCCCTGGAATGTACCAAACTGATAAGAAACACAGGGTCAGATATACATTAAGGGCCTGCGTAAAGCAAGCAGAAGGCCTCTCCTCTAGGGATGTATGAAATGTGTAGACTAAAGATAAAGTTGTTGACTATGTGGAACCGCCCCATATTATGTATAAAAAGAAGAACCAAATAGCATACGAGAGATCTTCTTGCCAGGAGCTCTCGGCTTTGTTTTGCGCAAAATAAAGTCTTTTCTTCTGAGAGAAAAATCCCTGACTGAGTTCGATTCTTTGGAGAACCGGCAGAATACACGACATATTTGGCACCCCAGATGGGACTGGACAAGAGTGGCAGAGTGGACAACCGCTTTTGAGCTGACCGATGATCAACACAACCGGGTGGCCACCATAAAACAAGGTAAGCATTTTTGCTTATAAAATTCGTTTGTGTTGGTTGAGGTCAGTTCTGAGTGGTAAGGACACTTAAAATCTACTCTTCCAAATTTAGAAAAAATAGGATATCCAAATTGAAAAAGGGGTTTTACTCCAGAAGAAATAACTGCATGCACATATTTGGTTTATTAATAGGAAAGCCTTGTAAGGTAACCTAGATTTAAAACAAAAATGGTGTAGGCAAAAAGACATTGTATAATCTGTGTTTATTGGATAGCTGTACCAAGTAGGACAGTGATAAACGGATAAGCAGATTAAGGAATCGCGAGGAAAAGTCCCACGGATACCGCTTTGAGAAAGTATAGGTGAAATTCTCGAAGGACAGAAATAGGTGGGCCCTTAAGGAGCTCTAGGAAGAGCTGTGTTTTGTTGTGTGGATGTATTTGTGTCCGGACAAATGAATTTGTGAATGGTGATGAATGTATGAACAAATAAATTCCGTATTGGGTGGGTAAGGGTTGAGCACCGTTCCTGGACCTTCACTTAAGTGTGAACTGGCAGAATTGGACTCAACCCATATCCACTTGAGAGGGATGAATGTATGATGAGCCTTGATAATAAAAGGACAATTAATGACTGATTATCCCTTAGATAAAGGGAAAAAGTATGCAAGCATAAGCACTCTGGCTCAATAAAGAGTGTAGCAAGTGTGAATGGGCTTAGGAAAATAGTATCAATAAAGTTTGAACCGAGATCTATAATAGAGTTTTACATTTTGGATGTCCGTGTGAAAGGGGAGAAAATTTTCTGAGCCCAGTACAGTGGGAGTGAGAGCAAGGGAGGAAGTTTCCACATTAAAGTTTAATACACGGGTGGACAAAAAAGGAAAGAGAAGTAAAAATAAAAATAAAAGAATTATTGTTTGAAATAGTTATCTAAAAAGTGATAATAAAATAGAGTAAATAAAATAGACAGTTAAATAATAATAAAAATTAAAAAAGTGTAAACGCATGAGACAATAAGAAACTAAATTCAAAAAGGTATGACACAAAATAAAGAATAAAATGTAGGGGGAAATGGTTAAAAATAGTTAAATTCAGTGAGAGGAAAAGAAGAGATTGTAACCAAGTTACTATACAAAACTAAAAAGTTGATTTTTGGTGGTAATAATATAGATAAAGATATGGCAGCCACCCCAGTGGAAATCATTGGATTAAAAAATCCACTGTGTAAAGAGCAAATAAACAAAATCTCAAAAAAATGGCAGAAGAGAACAAAAAATATGACGACAAAATGGCCAAAGGAAGGGACATTTGATGTGGCATTGTGTGAGGAAATGGAAACTCTGATAAAAAACTATAAAATTAAAAGCATCAATATGAAAAAAGAAAAAAGAGAAACAAAAAGGGAAAAAGAGAAAGAAGTACTTGCGCTGTTTAAAAAAGAAGGTGAGGATATGTTGAAGAGTATAAAACAGGCTAGGAAAGTCCTGAAGGAGGCAGAGAAAGATAACATGAGAAAAGAAAAGATATATGCAGAGCCCCCTCCTTATCTGCCTTTAGCAGGAGAATTCCCAATACTCAAGGGAACCATGGAGGTAACAGGAGAACTAGAGTTAGAAGGGCAGTTAGACATGGATGAGGAAGATAAGCCAGCTGTAAAAACACAGAGGCAACCCAGAAAGGAAAGTGCAGAAAGTTTGCAACTTGACTGTTACAGACAAGCACGTACAGCATTAGAAAAAATGAAAGCAAGTCAGGAGGATAAAACCTGGTTTGAGGAAGGATTAGAAAGGAAGAGAAGGAAAGATAGAGATATTGTAGCACAAGCACAAGCTTTGGAAGAAGAAATGGAAGAGAAAATTAGAGAATCAGGAAAAAAGATCAGAGAGGTAAATAGATTGGAAAGAGGAAAGAGTAAGTTGTTCTATGGTAGTGAGGATGAGAATCAGGCAGAGGAGTTATTTGAGAACGGTAAATGGGAACAGGGCAGAGATAAAGGGACACTTAGACCACTGGCCGCACAGCTCCCAATTTTAATCAAGGGTGAGCAAGGACAGTATGTCCCCTGGGCTTCACAGGACCTCGAGGGGCTTGTCACTCGCCTTCCTGATATTCATGAGGGTGCAGGGAAATTCATTAAAGTGTTTGAAGAGGAAACAATGGGAAAGCTATTGGCAGTGGGAGATGTTAAAGCTCTGCTGGCTAAAATTATTGGAGGGACAAAGATGGATGAAATTCTTCTTACAACGACTCTAAACAGAGCAGTGAACTCTCACAATATGGATGGGATTGTTTTTGATGCATTCCGCCCAGCAGTATGGCAGGCATTGCGTGCGGAGTATCCGATCAGACTGAATCCTAAATCACTGAAGGGAGAAGGAATTGGAGATTCAGAGAATCCAACCACTTATGTACAAAATCAACTGAAAAGGTGGAAACAAGAAACTGAGGGGGATCCCGAGGGAGACCCATTAATGTCAACATTGTTTAGACAAGCTGTGATTGATGCTATGCCGCCAGCGGTAAAAAGCAAGCTGGAGGATGTGGTCGGTTTAACTTCTAAAACACACAAAGAGTTTTGTGACCATGTGTCTCATGCAGTGGAACAGCAAAGAAAAAATGAACTAAAACTTAAAAGTCAAGAGAAAGAGTTACAACGTAAACTAACTCAATTACAGCTTGAAGAACTCACAAAGAAAAATAAGAAAAATATTCAAGCTTCAGTAACAAATGCAACAGCAGAACAAATGACTCTAATGCCTCCAGCAATTGCTCCACAACCTACAATTCAGTCAAGCCCATTTACAGCAGTCCCTCCAAATGAACACTTGAACTCTGTGCCCATAATAAATGTTTATACTCAACAGCCAGGACAAATGGGATGGAGAAAAAACCCCATACAGCAAAGAGGTAGAGGCAGAGGCAGAAACAGGCCTCCCCCATTGTGCTGGGGGTGTGGACAGCCCGGACACATCAAAGCTGACTGTCCAACTCAACAATGGCCACAGCAACCTCAGGTTAGAAGGGAGATGAGCTGGCAACAGCCTACTCGGGGTCCAGTGCAGGGCCCAGTAAACCCTTGGGGAGGTCCCAATCCAGGCTATTAGGGGTGCCCAGAGAATCCTAAAGGGGAGAGTCAGCTTCCAATTTTATCAACAAAAGCTGATCAAGAGCCTATTATGCAGATTAAAATAGAGGGAGAACCATTTCCATTTTTGGTAGATACGGGGGCAAATTTAACGTGCATTAATTTGAAATATGCTTCACATCTCCCCTTGTCGGGAAAATTTGCAAAGACAATAGGATTCTCGGGAAAAATGCAATTGATTCCAATAACAGCTCCAGTGTGTCTACAAACAAAAGATCAAAGTATAACAATGCCCATTCTGGTATCAAATCAAACTCCTATTAATTTGTTAGGAAGAGATGCATTATGTAAATTAGGACTACAAATTTGGTGTTCTTCAGAAGGGATATATATTGATTCAATAGAAACAGAAAAACAAATGATGGTTGCAGAGCCAAAAGCATATGTTTTTTGGATAGGACAGATAGAACAAGATGTGAGACAGACAATCAATAAATGGGGAAAATTTATTGAAGCACAGATACCTGAAGCACAGCTATCAAAGTCTGAATTTCATTGCACAATGATGTATGATCAAGAAAGGGATGAAGATATAGAACAAAAATGGCAAAAAGAAACAAAAGGACAGCAGATTGAGATAGTCTCCCAGTACATCATCATAGGGAAGGAAGGAGCAGCTTTAAACATACCAGAAAGTGAATTCGTCAAAAAATGGTTCAATGTAAATAACTCTGTCCCGCATATTGCAATATATGTAGGAAGAAATTGGGAAGCAAAAGATTTAGGACCAATGATGAAAAGGGCAGAACAAAGCAAATGGGAATCAACAGAAAACCCATTGATTTTTCATTCAGCTGACAAAAATTACATCAAAATTCTGTGTGCAACCAGTTTGCTGGGAATTCCACAGGAAGTAGTTATCAGCCATAAGAAAGTAACACAGATGACTACAGCATCTGATTTAATAAACACAAATGAGACTGAATTATTTAAGGAAATGGAGTGTCAGGTACCAACTGAACTATGGTCTCAACATGACACAGATATTGGATTAATAAAATCAGCAAATCCAGTAAAAGTTCAACTTAAGCCAAATGCACGTCTGCCTAGAAAAGCACAATATCCTTTACGAGCAGATGCGGAAGCAGGAATAAAGGACACAATTGAAGGCTTAGTGAAGGCAGGGGTATTGATAGAAACTACTAGTTACTGTAACACTCCAATTATGCCTGTAATCAAATCAGACAAAACCAGATGGAGACTTGTTCATGATTTACGAACAATAAATGAAATAACGGAAGATATGCCAGCTGAGGTACCAAATCCGCACACTTTACTGACAAATGTCCCTCCTGATGCCAAATACTTTACTGTAATTGATCTTTGCTCTGCATACTTCAGTGTACCGCTTGCAGAAGAGAGTAAATATTTATTTGCATTTACACATGCAAATAAGCAATATACATATTCTAGACTTCCTCAGGGATATAAACATTCACCACATATATTCAACAAGATTCTGAAGGCTGATTTAGAAGACCTTGTAATAGACGGTACACTATTACAATACATGGATGATTTAATTATCTGTTCTACCTCACTAGAACAATGTCACAAAGACTCAATTAAGGTGTTGACAAAATTAGCAGAAGGAGGACACAAGGTGTCTAAAAACAAATTGCAGTATTGCCAGCCTCAAGTGGAATACTTGGGAAGATTAATTGCATTTGGTACACGAGCTATAGCTCCAGCTCAGTTAGAAGGTATAAGTAAAACACCTTTACCTCAAACAGTAGGACAAATGATGACTTTTCTAGGAATGACGGGCTTTAGTGCCGATTGGATAGAAGACTATGCAGTAAAGACAGGGCCTTTGAGAGAAATGATGAAACAAGCAGGATTACAACATTTAAGAAATCCACTAAAATGGAACACAGATGCCTTACTAGCATTTGAAGCAATAAAAAAAGAATTACAACAGGCCCCTGCCCTGGGAATGGCAGAATATGATAAAATGTTTCATCTATATGTGGCAAATAGAGTTGACGGTTATGCATCAGCTGTATTAATGCAAGAGACCTGTAGTGGGAGGAAAAAACAGCCTATAGCATACTACAGCACAAAGTTAGACAATGTAGCCCAGGGATACCCACCATGTTACCAACAGGGTTTAGCTGCAGTGTATTATGCCTATGAAAAAGCATCCACAATAACTATGGGGTATCCAGTAACAATATATACCCATCACAAAGTTGTGGAATTAATAGAACAAGGGAAATTTGTTCTAACACAAGCTCGAATTCTAGCATATTCCTCATTACTCACATATCCAGATGTTACCATTAAAAGATGCCATACAGTTAATCCAGCTGAATTAATTCCTTTGGCTTTCGAAGGAGAACCTCATGAGTGTGTGAATGAGTCCTTGGCATTTACTAGATTACGACCAGATCTAGAATCAACACCCATTACTGAAGCAGAAGTAACTTACTTTGTAGATGGTTCTAGCTTTAGGGATCACGAAGGAAATCATACAGGATATTCAGTAGTGAAGAAGAACAAAAAAGAATTTGAATCTGTAATATCACAACATTGTGTACAGCCTTGCTCTGCTCAATTAGCAGAATTAAAAGCTCTCACAACTGCATGTCAGTTAGCAAAAGGACAAACTGCTAACATTTTTACAGATTCAGCGTATGCTCATGGTGTATGTCATCTATTCGGAGCAGTGTGGAAACAAAGAGGTTTCAAAAAGAGTGATGGGACTCCCATCACACATAGTGAACAAATAGGGCAATTGATTTCTGCTATGATGCTACCAAAACGACTAGCAATAATCAAATGTCAAGCACACAAGAAGGGAAATGACTATGTCATCAAAGGAAATAATGCAGCAGATTTAGAAGCTAAAAAAGCTTCAGGGTGTCAAGTAGCAGTATTAGCACCTGTTGTACTTATCGAACCTCATCCTCAATTGGATGACATTATTCGAATACAACAACAAGCAGGCCCCTATGAACAATCAATGTGGCAACAAAGGGGAGCTAAAAAAGACTCACAGGAAATCTGGCGTACACATGAAGGACACATTGTTGCACCTACTTCACTGTTGAATATTCTTATTACAGATGCACATGGTTTTGACCATTGTGCAAGGGGAGAAGTAGTAAGAAAAATTAAACAGCAAGGATATTGGTCTCCTTATTTATATGCAATGGTGGATGAATTTTTGTCCACATGTGAAGTATGTGCTAAATACAATGTAAGAAAAGGCATGGTGACACCAATAGGCCATATTCCAACACCTGAAGGCCCCTTTAAACATCTTGTATGTGATTATGTGGATATGATAAAGCGTGTACAAGGCAAAAGATACATGCTTGTTATCATAGACAGGTTTAGCAGATGGGTGGAAGCGGTACCATCCGCGGATCTAGGAGCAGGAACTGTAATTAAATTCCTAACAAGAGAGGTAATTCCTAGATTTGGAATTCCATCAGAAATAAGTTCAGATAATGGGTCAGCATTCATACAAAAAACTGTGAAACAAGTGTTGCAACAATTAAGAATAAAACAGAGATTAGGATGCGTTTATAGACCTCAGTCACAAGGGATAGTGGAGAGGGTTAATGGAGTTATCAAGGCCAAAATAAACAAAATATGTGAAAGTACTAAACTTAATTGGATTGATGCATTACCGCTGGCACTAATGAGCTATCGCATGCAAACTAACAGGAACACGCACTTAACACCGCATGAAATGCTTACGGGTCGACCCATGCCTGTGCCATATTGTAGGGGTCCCTATAAAGGACCGCCTCTAGAACAATTACAAATGGAACTTCGCTCTTATATGAAGAAACTAACTGCCATACATAAAGCTATCTATTTACAGGAAAAAAGAAAAGAGCCCAGTGAGGGATCAGAGACTGCCTGTCCAGTTGTTCCAGGGGACCAAGTTTATCTGAGGGTATTCCGGAGAAAGTGGAATGAGCCCAGGAGAGAAGGACCCTACACAGTGGTGAGAGCTACTCCAACAGCAGTCCAAGTGGAGGGAAGCACAACCTGGTATCATCTAAACCACTGTACTAGAGTTCCCACAGGAAAGGCAGAAAGAAAGGAAAACAGACAACCAGACAATGCAGGAGAGAGCAATGAGGAAGAATCAGAGACACAGGATGAAGTGCAAACTGACGAGAGCTCTTTCCTCCTGTCAGACAAACTGGAGAGGACAGAGAATAAATCTGACAACCTGTCTGAAGACCATCCTATGCCTAATGAATCTCATAATGCAGACTCTAACTCAACCGATAGAAAGCAACCTGACTTCCCTTCAATTGACTTTACAACCTTTGAACAAAAGTGACAATGTGATCAACTCAACAGAACCAATGCTAATCAAAAATCGTAGAGACATTGATTATGATGTTCAAGGTGATGAAGACGTTAATCAAATTGATGCATTATGGGATACAGCCCAAAATAATGAATGGTATAAATGGGCAGCCTTTACAGCTAAAGAAACAGGAAAAGAAAATTGCTTGCTGTGCTCCAAATCTCCGTTAAACAAAGTAATAGCCATACCAAATCCATATGACTACCGAAAATGTGCCCAATTTGGGAGAAACTTTTGTCATTTAACAGATTTTACCAGGCCATATTGTATTGCTGAATGCCTTGGATTTTTAGGAAATCCTAAATTAACAGATTATTTCTTCAGACCACTCTGGGGATCCTGGTGTCAGTATTCAGATATCGGTCAAAGTATAAAAATTGAAAAACAAAAAGTAGAGATTCCAAAATGGTATAGCATAGATTATAAACAAGAATATGAGTGTTTCCATAAACCAAAAGGAACCCAAGATGTGGGTAAATTTAAAGGAAGATGTGCTATTATTTGGTATATAGATAAGAAAAATTCTTGGAAATCAGGAGTTCCTTCTAGAGCTCCAGAACTTTTAGCATTCGGAACAACTAAAGGAAGTAAGATAGCACCTGAAAAATGTGAAAATCAAACTATAGCCTTACCTCCAATAGAAATTTATGTGGATCAATCATTAGTAATAGCAGATTTCTTTTGGATCTGTGGAGGTGAAATATTATTGCCTTCTTTACCAGTTGGATGGAAAGGTATATGTGTAAGAGTACGATTACTTCAAGAAGTTAGCATGGCACAATGGGGAACAGAACAGAGCACAAACAAGGAAGACAATAGAATTAAAAGAGGATACGAGCCAGACCCCGAAGTATATTTAGACTCAATTGGACAGCCAAGAGGAATTCCTAATAAATTCAAGGCAAGAAATGAAATAAAAGGAGGTTTTGAGTCAATCCTGGTTTGGATCACACCAAACAAAAATACAGAGTGGATTAATTATATCTATTATAATCAACAAAGATTCATTAATTATACTGATGAGGCCTTAACCTTATTAGGTGACCAAGTGCATGCAACAAGTAAAATGACATGGCAAAATAGACAGGCTCTTAATTGGCTCTTGGCAGACAAGGGAGGAGTTTGTGTTATGTTTGGAGATCAATGTTGTACATTCATCCCAAATAACACCGCCCCTGGAGGAGCTTTCAGTGAAGTTATGACAAAAATTAAAAAATTAAGAAATGAAATTACAACAAATGCCGGAAGAGACCAACACATTTGGGATTGGTTTGATGTGAAATTTGGAGCATGGGGAGCATGGTTTGTTAAACTAGGAATGTTTTTAGGAGTTGCCATATTAATAGGAGGATTATTATTTTGCTGTGTATTACCTTTATTAAGATCATTAATTATCAATGCTACTGTTAAGCAAATGGGAGTGATAAAAGTCTCAAATAATCAACAAAGGACCATTGAAAGGAATCTGGAGGAATATTATAAAGGATGGCTAAACAAACTGAACTTGAATGAGCAAACTTTTGACGATAGTTCTATTGACTCTGAGGATGCTGAAGATGTCTAAGGGTGAACCATAACTTGGATATAAGTGCCAGTTGAACTTTGGCCCAGGGAGGCTCTCTATGATACATAAGGTATCTGAGCGGAAGATCAATTTGTATAATCTTGTGAGATTCAATTATTGATGTAATGTATGTATTTTATGTCGTTTATACATAACTGTGATAACCACAGGCAAGTGCTGAACCAATTGCACGCTCATGCTTTTAACATTGTGTACTATTAAAGAAGGAAATAGGGAGACTGGATCTTTTACTCGCTCCTAATCAGAAAAAGGAGAGAGATGTTTGGTCCAGTAATCCTTCAGAGTGGAATTTCATAATCTAGTCACTGGGGATAATACAATGTGACTTATTTAGTCACTAGGTAGTGTAACTAATATGACTGGATTATGAAGTAGCACTCTGGATAAGAATAATCAAATGTGAGACTTATTAAGTCTCAAAGGGGAGAATATGTGGAAGATTTTTAGTAGTAAGGTTTTAATTAATCAAGTAGATAATCAATGTGAATCTAGCCATTTTTTGCTTTAAGTTATTATTCTATTAAAAGCTAATAGAATGTTGCCTACGCCCTGGAATGTACCAAACTGATAAGAAACACAGGGTCAGATATACATTAAGGGCCTGCGTAAAGCAAGCAGAAGGCCTCTCCTCTAGGGATGTATGAAATGTGTAGACTAAAGATAAAGTTGTTGACTATGTGGAACCGCCCCATATTATGTATAAAAAGAAGAACCAAATAGCATACGAGAGATCTTCTTGCCAGGAGCTCTCGGCTTTGTTTTGCGCAAAATAAAGTCTTTTCTTCTGAGAGAAAAATCCCTGACTGAGTTCGATTCTTTGGAGAACCGGCAGAATACACGACACTTATAGATCTGTCCTTAAGTGAGAAAAAAATCAGACCAAAGAGATTAAAATCTGGTCTGAAGAATCCACTGCTTGTCTTCAGGGATGCTTTGGCTGCACTGACTGAGAGATGTTTAAAGACTCTAGTAAGGATATCACCTATGTAGTCTGCACTTATGTTACTTTTTGTGAGAGTGTATTACTACTAAAAATATTAAGGTTTCCCTAATAATAAACCTTGGATGTCAAAAGCAGTTAAGAGTAGTTTACAGAAGAAGAAGCTGTCCTACAGGACTTTAGAAAGAGAAGCAGCAAAAAAGTGGTTAAAGTGGAAATCTTTAAAGCTAAACAAAGGTACTAAACTAAAGTAGAGATTAAATTGGCCAAGAAGAATATTGCTTCAGCATGGTCTGTTATGAAGACTATAGTAGGCATACAATAAAGAATTTGCAGATTTCCTCTCAGACCTTCTAGTTACAGTTGATAAGGCGCTAATCATGGGAGATTTTAATATTCACGTTAATAATGCAAATGATACATTAGGGCTTGCGTTTATAATAAACTCCTTTGGAGTCAAGCAAAATGTCACTGGGCCCACTCATCATTTTAATCATACATTAGATTTAATTATATCGCATGGAATCGATCTTACTGCTATAGATATTGTACCTCAAAGTGATGATATTACAGACCATTTCCTTGTATCATGCATGCTGCGTATAAATGATATTAACTATATGTCGCAGCGATACCGTCTGGGCAGAGCTATTGTTCCAGCCACCAAAGAAAGATTCGCCAATAACCTGCCTGATCTATCTCAACTGCTATTTATACCCAAAAATACACATGAATTAGACGAAATTACTGACAACATGGGCACTATTTTCTCTAATACATTAGAAGCTGTTGCCCCGATAAAATTGAAAAAATTAGAGAAAAAACATACTGTACCATGGTATAACAGTAATACTCACTCTCTCAAGAAAGTAACTCGTAGTCTTGAACGCAAATGGAGAAAAACTAACTTAGAAGTTTTTAGAATTGCTTGGAAAAACAGTATGTCCAGCTATAGACAGGCTCTAAAAAACTGCTAGGGCAGAGCATATACACAAACTCATTGAAAATAACCAAAACAATCCAAGGTTTTTATTTAGCACAGTGGCTAAGTTAACAAATTACCAGATGCCACCTGATTCAAATATTCCACCAACGTTAAATAGTAATGACTTTATGAACTTTTTCACTGATAAAATAGATAACATTAGAAATACAATAGCGAATGTAGATTCTACAGCGTCTAACACTTCAGTTTCATCCATCGCACCCAAAGATAAACTGCAGTGCTTTACAAATATAGGACAGGAAGAGCTAAATAAACTTATAACTGTATCTAAACCAACAACATGTTTATTCGATCCTGTACCCTCTAAATTACTGAAAGAGCTGTTACCTGTAGCCGAAGAACCGCTTCTCAATATCATTAACTCGTCGTTATCTTTAGGTCACGTCCCAAAACCATTCAAGCTGGCGGTTATCAAGCCTCTTATTAAGAAACCAAAACTAGATCCTAGTGAACTGGCAAATTATAGGCCTATTTCAAATCTTCCATTTATGTCTAAAATTTTAGAAAAAGTTGTGTCTGCTCAATTGAGCACCTTCCTGCACAAAAATGATCTGTATGAAGAATTTCAGTCAGGTTTTAGGCCCCACCATAGCACAGAAACTGCACTTGTTAAAATTACAAATGACCTGCTCCTTGCGTCAGATCAAGGCTGCATCTCATTTCTAGTCTTACTTGATCTTAGTGCTGCGTTCGACACCATAGATCATGTCATACTCATAGATCGATTACAAAACTATACAGGTATTCAAGGGGAGGCTCTAAGATGGTTTAGATCCTACCTGTCCGATCGCTATCATTTTGTTTACTTAAATGGGGAGTCATCTCATTTATCATCAGTAAAATATGGAGTGCCACAAGGATCCGTCCTAGGTCCCCTTCTATTTTCAATATACATGTTGCCCCTTGGTAATATTATTAGAAAATACGGAATTAGCTTCCACTGTTATGCTGATGATACTCAGCTATATATCTCAACGAGCCAGATGACACTTCCCAATTATCTAAGCTAACAGAGTGTGTTAAAAATGTAAAAGATTGGATGACAAATAATTTTCTCCAATTAAATTCGGATAAGACAGAGATACTAATTATTGGACCAAAAGACACTACACAGAATCTTATAGATTACAATCTGCAACTAGATGGATGTACTGTTACTTCCTCTACAGTCAGAAATCTGGGTGTTATATTAGACAGCAATTTGTCTTTTGAAAATCATATTTCCAATGTTACAAAAACTGCATTCTTCCATCTTAGAAACATTGCCAAGCTACGAAACATGTTATCTGTTTCTGATGCAGAAAAGCTAGTTCATGCATTCATGACCTCTAGACTGGACTATTGTAATTCACTTCTAGGTGGTTGTCCTGCTTCGTCAATAAACAAGCTACAGGTCGTCCAAAATGCAGCAGCTAGAGTCCTTACGAGGTCAAGAAAATATGATCATATTACCCCAATTTTACAGTCTCTGCACTGGCTACCTATTAAGTTCCGTATCAGTTATAAATGATCATTACTTACCTATAAGGCCCTAAATGGTTTAGCTCCTGCACACCTAACTAGCCTTCTACCACACTACAACCCACCACGCACCCTAAGGTCACAAAATGCTGGACTTTTGGTCGTTCCTAGGATAGCAAAGTCCACTAAAGGAGGTAGAGCTTTCTCACATTTGGCTCCCAAACTCTGGAATAGCCTTCCTGATAATGTTCGGGGTTCAGACACACTCTCTCTGTTTAAATCTATATTAAAAACACATCTCTTTCGCCAAGCATACGAATAATGTATCTTTTAAATTGTGAGTGTAGTTGCATCTGATCAAAGATGCTTTTTTATTCATTAGCTTGGGTTAAACTAATTTTACTTTGTTGGATCAGCAGCTATGCTAATGATGTCTCTATTTGTTTCTCTGTTTCTGCTGGGATCTTCATCCCGTGGTAACTAGGATTTACACAAGCTCCAGTCTGGATCCAGAACACCTGAGAAGAGATGATGCTGACCCTCAGAGGACCTCAGATGATGATAACCCTGAATCAACAAACAGAACTAACAATTATTGCTACATGTGTGACTGCATCATATAATAACTTAATTAATAATATTGATAGTTCATCGTCTAGCTGACTACATCTTGTATTATTATTATTATTTTTATTTTTTCTAAAATCCTGTCAAATGTGCACAAACTACTAGCTACTACTAAATATTGTAGAAACATAATTTTCTGTAAAGTTGCTTTGTAAAAAGCGCTATACAAATAAACTTGAATTGAATTGAAAAATAAAGTGTGAATAGAAATAGTGAATTTGCCAGTGCACTAAATAATTTTTATTTGAGATTTAATACATTTGATTTTAAGAATGAAGTTGAGGAATTGAGATGTAAGATAATCATCATCTTGTCCTAGAGCAAATAGCAGGTGAAAAATATTTTCTTTTTTTTTTTAAGTTAAACAACAGTCCTTGTCCAGACAATATATGTGGCAAATTGATGATATATTGTGCAAGGCAATTAAACTGTATTTTTTATGATATTTTACTATGTCTTCATACCAACAATATGTACCTAACTTGTGGAAGCAGGCTGTTATTATTCTGGCTCCAAAAAATAATGGTCCCAAGGCTCTAAATGACCTCAGCCCAACTGCCCTCACTTCTCTTGTATTGAACTCATTTGAAAAGCTTGTGAAGACAGAGATTGTAAGGCAAACTGAGCAAGCTCTCGATCCTAAGCATATTGCCTATAGGGCACATAGAGGAATCAAGGACGGTACAATTACTCTACTTAATCTTTTGTTTAAGCATCTAGAAGGGAGAACTACTCATGACAGAGTGTTTTTTTTCCCTCAACTTTTAGTACTATCCAACCCCACATTTTAGCTATGAGATTTATAGAGCATTTTATGCTGAGCAATAATTTGGTGGGTTGGATACCAGATTTCCTGACAAATAGAACACAGAGGGTGAAAGTAAATGGTATTTTATCAGATCCATTATGTTCGTCTTCTGGTTCACCCCAGGGTTGTGTTTTTTTTATTTTTATTTTGTATACTAATATGTGCCAAAGTAAGCATGTAAATTGGACTATATTGAAATTTGGAGATGACGCAGTTATCCTGAGTTTGCTACATGATAATGAGTTTGGTTATGGTCCTATTATTGAAGAGTTTGTCACCTGGTGGAGTTAAATATAGCTAAAACAAAGGACATGATTATAGAATTTAGAACTTGTGTTTTACGTTATGACACAATGATCATTAAAGTGGTGGATTCTGTAGAAAGCTACAAATACCCCAGAACATAGATTCTAAATTGACTTTTGAAAAGAACTGTGAGATGGTATGTAAAAAGGGACATCAGCGTCTGTTCTGTCTCAGAAAGCTGTCCAGATTTCACATTGGAAAATATATGATGACCCTTTTTTATCAGGCTTTTATTGAATCAGTCTTGACATTTTCCTTTGTGGCATGGTTTGGTAATTTGTCTTTCAAGAACAAATATTATTTAAATCAAATTGTTAGGTGGGCAAGTAAGATTATAGGCGAACCACAAATTAATTTAGCAGGCCTTTATTCTAATCATTTACAGTGTTAAAGCAAGTTTTATTATTAGAGATAGTTCTCACCCTTTACATGTTGAGTTTCAGCTCCTCCCCTCTGGATGTCGGTTCGTGGCTCCTAGGTGGAGAACTATACGATATAGAAATACTTTTGTATCTGCAGCTATGGAACTAATAAATAAAAAAAGCAGGAGATGACACTCTTCGCTATTCATGGTTACTTTATGTATTTTAGCTGGGTGCAGAGGGCGTGCGTAGAAGCCCATTGTCATAACTTTTTATGTTTTAATTTTTATAGTATTGTATGGATTGTTTTCTGGGACAGGCTCCTTCACCTGTCCCAGAACAATCACTCCCTCACCTGTCCTATGACATTCACTCCCTTAGCGGACCTGTCCCAGGACACTCGCTCTCTCTCGCTCTCTCACCTGTACTATGACACTTGCTCCCTCACCGAACCTGTCCCAGGACACTCGCTCCCTCTCGCTCCCTCACCTGTGTCAGGACACCTGCTCCCTCGCCGGACCTGTCCCAGAACACTCGCTCCCTCATCTTTCCTATGACATGCGCACCCTTACCGGACCTGTCCCAGGACACTTGCTCCCTCTCGCTCCCTCACCTGTACTATGACACTCGCTCCCTCACCGAACCTGTCCCAGGACACTCGCACCCTCTCGCTCCTTCACCTGTCCCAGAACAATTGCTCCCTCATCTGTCCTATGACATTCACTCCCTTACTGGACCTGTCCCAGGACACTCACTCTCTCTCAATCCTTCATCTGTCCCAGGACACTCGCTCCCTCTCGCTCCCTCACTGTCCTTGGAAACTCGCTCCCTCACCAGACCTGGCCCAGGACACTCACTCCCTCTCGCTCCCTCACCTGTACCTGTCCCAGGAAACTCGCACCCTCTCGCTCCTTCACCTGTCCCAGAACAATCGCTCCCTCACTGAACCTGTCCCAGGTCACTCGCTCTCTCTCACTCCCTCACCTGTACTATGACACTCGCTCCCTCATCTTTCTTATGACATTCACACCCTTACCAGACCTGTCCCAGGACACTTAGTCCCTCTCGCTCCCTCACCTGTACTATGACACTCGCTCCCTCACCGAACCTGTCACAGGACACTCGCTCTCTCTCGCTCTCTCACCTGTACTATGACACTTGCTCCCTCACCGGACCTGTCCCAGGACACTCGCTCCCTCTCGCTTCCTCACCTGTGTCAGGACATCTGCTCCCTCTCCAGACCTGTCCCAGAACACTCGCTCCCTCATCTTTTCTATGACATTCACACCCTTACCGGACCTGTCCCAGGACACTTAGTCCCTCTCGCTCCCTCACGTGTACTATGATACTCGCTCCCTCACCGAACCTGTCACAGGACACTCGCACCCTCTCGCTCCTTCACCTGTCCCAGAACACTCGCTCCCTCACGGAACCTGTCCCAGGACACTCGCACCCTCTCGCTCCTTCACCTGTCCCAGAACAATTGCTCCCTCAGCTGTCCTATGACATTCAGTCCCTTACCGGACCTGTCCCAGGACACTCACTCTCTCTCACTCCTTCATCCCTCGCCGGAGGGACCTACAAAATACTGAAGTTGTACAGTTTGGTTAAATTTGTAGATTCATTTTGCATGACAACATTGCAAAAACTGCAAAGGTAAGACTATTGCCTTTCATATAGTGGTTGTCTTGTTTGCTGCAGTCTTCGGAGTGTGCATTCTGATTTTGGGACAGCTTTTGTCATGATGATGTGACCCAGTTGCACTTCAAATGCGCACTCCACAGTCCATGCACTTCAGTTTGGGACACAGCTTATATTTGACTGTGTTAATGAGTGAATTATTTATTTAACCGATTCATTCAAAAAGCTGATTCATTCGATAATTAAACCCCATCCATTGCTCAGAGACGCAAAACAGTGCTGTGTGTTTGGAGCTATTTTTGTTAGCAAAATTGAGCAAAAATAAGCATTATGAAAAAAATAAGTAATTTATTGCTTTACTGAACTTGTGTAAAAGATTATTTCATTTGTTCATGCATCTACAGTAAAACGGAACACTTTGACATAGGCCTACATTAAATTATATAAATATAAAAAGCAAAAGGGGGGATCTTTGCCATCTACAATTAAGAATGTCTGGAATATTGAGCTTAACAGACTAACTTGTCAGTGAGCATGTGTGTGCGTGAGAGTCAGTAGCCGCGTTTCCACTGTTTGGCTTAAAGCGGGCATGCTAGTGCGTGCCAGGGCCAGTCGCGTTTCCAATGTCACTTCCGGTGCTTTATCATGTCTCTTTGGGGTGTCCACAGGGCCAACAGCCCAGGTTTTTTGGCCCGACGAAAACCTTGGGCTAAAGCAGGCCAGCTGGGACTAGAGGAGTGGTTATGAACAAAGGCGGAGTTTCTCCACATCAGGAGAGCATAAGCGCCACGGATTATTAATAAAGCTAACCGCTAAATCACCAGCATTAAACACTTTTAAAAATAAGTTGAGCTCAAAACTCAATTTCAATCAGCAGTGAGTGTTTGAAATTTGATACAATGTGGATTATAATCACATACGAGGCAGAAATATTTATAAGTAATGCAAAAGACTATGCACGCTAGCAGAGGTGGGTAGTAACGAGTTACATTTACTTCGTTACATTTACTTGAGTAATTTTTCGGTGTAACTAATACTTTTCGGAGTATATTTAAAGATGGGTACTTTATACTCTTACTTGATTACATTTTTGGAGAAAAATCTGTACTTTTACTTCATTACTTTGGGCGACGCTCCTCTCGTTACTTTATCTTAATGCAATAAATGTTATCAATACTTCAGTTTATTCCAAACGTGCCATCTACTTTTCTCTGGGCAATGAGCGATGCCCATTCGCGAATGATTCATTCTTTTGAGTCAATTCTGTTCAAAGGCTAGATCAAACCAATTGGCAAACGAGTTATTTGATTCATGAATCAGTTTGCACGAGTCGTTCAGTTCCCTGCCGCATGCGCTGAGCGTCTGAAGCGGTTCACTCAGAGTTTTAACGTTTAAGAACATCAGCAGCGTTGAAAACGTGGCTATGGAACTGCACTGAATTGAAAGCAAATCTGCAAAGGCTATTATTTGCTTGCGATGCAGATCCTTATTAGATGAACACGCGTGCTGTCTACTGTTTAACAGGTAATAACTTGGGCTACAATCGATTACAGTACATGATACCACTGTGACATTAGTTTGTTGTTGTACGTGTGTGGCTTACAACAGAGGGGAGTCAAGTTGAATGCAGCTTCCAAAACACAAAAAATAGCCGATTAAGATTTTATTAATTTTAATACAATCACACCGGTGCGAGTACGTTCAGCAAGTCATATCATCAGCTGCTAAATACAGATCTGTGATCGCTTGCTGGCGCTGAGCCAGAGACAGACGTGTTTTTACAGCGCTGCACATTATAACCAATCACACACGGTTCTGTTGAGCTTTTGAATGCAATCAGGCCAATCAGAGGTGTTCAGATGAGTCATCGCTAAAATGCCGGTGCTTCCTTCACTCGCTCACTGAATGGAGACCTCTTTCTGGCGAATTCTCTCGTCAGAAACAACAAAGTGCAGATGTGTGTACGAATCTATAATTAAGATATTGATTTCACACTGTTAAAAGTTTCAGTGATTTTAATGGGAGTTTCTGAGAGTGATTGAACTCTAGACTGTCAGTGAAAATGATCTTTAATAATGTTAATGTTATTTGCTCTCTTTCTGAACAATGAAAGATGAGTAGCAATATTTATATCACATTAACTTTCAGTGTTAAATTCACATTTAATATGAAGTCAGTCGTATTAAAAATATGTTATGGCATGACACCTATATCTGTTACTTAAGTAAACAGGTTTTATAATAAATTACATAAATTGGAGTAAAGGCTGATGAAATATATACATTTTTACACACACACACACACACACACACACACATAACATACATTTTATCTATATATCTAAATAAAAATAGGCTCCGTATATATGACCCAAAGTAACTAGTAACTAACTACTTGAGTAGATTTTTTATCCGATACTCTTTTACTCTCACTCAAGTAACTATTCAAGACTAGTACTTTTACTTTTACTTGAGTAAATATTTCTAGAATTACTTTTACTTGAGTAAAGTTTTTGGGTACTCTACCCACCTCTGCACGCTAGGCATCAACGTTACCATAGTAAACATGGTAAATGGGACCGCTTGAATAAATCAGACGTCAGCTACATATTCTCGATCACAATCGTGTAGTGACATATTTTATCTGTCATAAGTCTCGTCTTGAGAGTTTAGCTCCACGTAGACCATGTCATAAAAATATAATAATGGTTTATGTTTGGGAGCTGTGACTTATATTGGCTACTGTGGCCAGGGGCGTAGCACCAAATTTTGGGCCCTGGGTACAAACCATCTTGCTGGGCCCCCGTACCAAATACCATAGTGATACCAATGGGTGGGATATTTTGAAGAAAGTCGGTAACCAAACGACTGATGGACCCCATTGACTTCCATAGTAGGAAAAAAAAATACTATGGAAGTCAATGAGGACCAGCAACTGTTTAATTGCCAACCTTCTTTAAATTATCTTCATTTGTGTTTAGCAGGAGAAAGGAAACCATACAGGTTGGGAACAACTTGAGGGAGAGTAAATGATGACAGAATTTTCATTTTTGGGTGAACTGCCCCTTTAAAGTTTAAATGTGTACAATAACAATGTACCCATTTTGCTTATTTCCTCCTAATACTTAATTACTAATTACTAAGTGTTAAAACAGGCAATTCCGCTAAAAGCTCACCTTGTATAACTCTCACTGCTTTCACCTGGCCATGATGAGGGGCCTGCTGCTGCAGGGTCTGAAACTGAAATATATGGCTTCAAATGGTTGCTAAAATATCCTTTATTGTCATAATACCTTTTTTAAAGTGTAGGCTAAGTACAAGTTAATTGCTGATTATTTGTCTGTTTAAAATAAATGCAGACTATAGAATCACAGGGTACACTAACCACCAAACTAGACATTCAGTCTTTACGTTTTAAAATAAGTAATTTTCAATCAAGATGTGCATTAAACTGATAACAATCCTGAGCGCGCGCGAGCAAATTTGCATAACAATGCGCTAAAATAGGCGCTAACGATCTGTGTTTTTGCGGGTGTTAGATTTTGACAATGGAGCGAAATATACAGTGTTTTCATGTAAACTTCTGTCTCTGGGGAGAACTCCTCTAATAGGAGATATTTATGTTAAAACAATGTCAATGCTCGATTATGCATTTGGAGCTCACCTTTCTTTTAAAAAAACTGAGTGAGCAACTGCTTACCCTCATTTGCCTTTCTCTCTTTAATCTTCGTTTCTTTTCGTTTTTGAGCCCCTGATTTTCCTTTCTTAAGGAAAGACATGACTCTTCCCCTGTCTTACTAGTTCATATCACGGCTAACTCCAGCTCCTGTCTTATTCTACTGTCTATGCTCCTGTCTCATTAACTGATTCACCGCTGGTCCGCAGCTGAAGCACCTGAACTGCGGGTCGTACCATTTACATTGATTCGAGAGGGGTGGTGGGGCCCTGCACAGAATGAAAATGACTTTGTTATACCAAACCAGTGCCTACCTACAAGTTTAGTTTTGCACATGAACTTTTTCTATTTGTACATAAATGCTATATAAATGTTAGTGCATGTAAATGTATGTATAGAAAACTGACTTTTAAGGGCCCCTCCCCTGCCTCGGGCCCTGGGTACTCGGTACCCTTTACCCCCCCAGTCCGACGCCCCTGACTGTGGCTACAAATATACAGAAGTAGACTCGACTGAATAAGCAGGCTATTTTCATAACGGTTAAGCATTAAAAATAAATAATATAGAAATACAATTATTACTGTGTGACATTTTCAATCCTGATAAATTAATTCATTATGATCAATGTATCACTTATTATAGTAAAACATCAATGCTTTTGGATTTAAATATTTAACAAAGCATGCGAACAAAAGGCTGCTGTTATTGTGTTACTTTTAATCGCTATAGGCCTACAGATTAAAAGGAAGCAATACATTCAACATAATCCTATAAAACCAAACTTAATTCTTCCAAGGTTAAAACTGCATTAGTGATATCAAGAATATTATTATTTTGAATTACTTTTGAATATACCTTCGAAACTTCTGCATGGTGAGGGTTACTGAAGTCATCACTACCGCAACTTTAGTTCTTAGTTTATCAATAATCAAAAACAAATTATAATTATTTTTTGATGATTCAAACATTTCTTAACATGGTTAGTCACACTAGCTGTTCCTAAAGCGATACTCCACCCCAAAATGAAAATCTTGTCATTAATCTCTTACCTCTTCTGAACACAAGTTAAGATATTTTGAATGAAAACTCGGAGGCCTGTGACTGT